>NC_091794.1:113992500-113994104 GCF_041296235.1 Equus asinus | reverse complement strand
CTGAACCCTAACCCTAACCCTAACCCTAACCCTAACCCTAACCCTAACCCTAACCCTAACCCTAACCCTAACCCTAACCCTAACCCTAACCCTAACCCTAACCCTAACCCTAACCCTAACCCTACCCTAACCCTAACCCTAACCCTAACCCTAACCCTAACCCTAACCCTAACCTAACCCTAACCCTAACCCTAACCCTAACCCTAACCCTAACCCTAACCCTAACCCTAACCCTAACCCTAACCCTAACCCTAACCCTAACCCTAACCCTAACCCTAACCCTAACCCTAACCCTAACCCTAACCCTAACCCTAACACTAACCCTAACCCTAACCCTAACCCTAACCCTAACCCTAACCCTAACCCTAACCCTAACCCTAACCCTAACCCTAACCCTAACCCTAACCCTAACCCTAACCCTAACCCTAACCCTAACCCTAACCCTAACCCTAACCTAACCCTACCCTAACCCTAACCCTAACCCTAACCCTAAACCCTAACCCTAACCTACCCTAACCCTAACCCTAACCTCTAACCCTAACCCTAACCCTAACCCTAACTAACCCTAACCCTAACCCTAACCCTAACCCTAACCCTAACCCTAACCCTAACCCTAACCCTAACCCTAACCCTAACCCTAACCCTAACCCTAACCCTAACCCTAACCCTAACCCTAACCCTAACCCTAACCCTAACCCTAACCCTAACCCTAACCCTAACCCTAACCCTAACCCTAACCCTAACCCTAACCCTAACCCTAACCCTAACCCTAACCCTAACCCTAACCCTAACCCTAACCCTAACCCTAACCCTAACCCTAACCCTAACCTAACCCTAACCCTAACCCTAACCCTAACCCTAACCCTAACCCTAACCCTAACCCTAACCCTAACCCTAACCCTAACCCTAACCCTAACCCTAACCCTAACCCTAACCCTAACCTAACCCTAACCCTAACCCTAACCCTAACCCTAACCCTAACCCTAACCCTAACCCTAACCCTAACCCTAACCCTAACCCTAACCCTAACCCTAACCCTAACCCTAACCCTAACCCTAACCCTAACCCTAACCCTAACCCTAACCCTAACCCTAACCCTAACCCTAACCCTAACCCTAACCCTAACCCTAACCCTAACCCTAACCCTAACCCTAACCCTAACCCTAACCCTAACCCTAACCCTAACCCTAACCCTAACCCTAACCCTAACCCTAACCCTAACCCTAACCCTAACCCTAACCCTAACCCTAACCCTAACCCTAACCCTAACCCTAACCCTAACCTAACCCTAACCCTAACCCTAACCCTAACCCTAACCCTAACCCTAACCCTAACCCTAACCCTAACCCTAACCCTAACCCTAACCCTAACCCTAACCCTAACCCTAACCCTAACCCTAACCCTAACCCTAACCCTAACCCTAACCCTAACCCTAACCCTAACCCTAACCCTAACCCTAACCCTAACCCTAACCCTAACCCTAACCCTAACCCTAACCCTAACCCTAACCCTAACCCTAACCCTAACCCTAACCCTAACCCTAACCCTAACCCTAACCCTAACCCTAACCCTAACCCTAACCCTAACCCTAACCCTAACCCTAA